>NC_056432.1:67449806-67482306 GCF_018296145.1 Oncorhynchus tshawytscha
TTTTTGAACCACACTTTATCAGAGAGAGAAAGAAAGAGTGAGAGGGAGAGAGAGAGAGAATGTGTCGGTGAGTGTGGTGCCTCCCTGCATGTGTGTGTGCGTGCATATTATGCATGCATGCGTGTGTGTGTGTGTGTCTGTGTGTGTGTGTGTGTGTGTTCGAATGCATGAGTGCCTGCCTACCTGTGTGTGTGTGTGAGTTTGAATGCATGCGTGCCTGCCTACCTGTGTGTGTGTGAGTTTGAATGCATGCATGCCTGCCTGCCTCTGTGTGTGTGTGTGTGTGTGTGTGTGTGTGTGTGTGTGTGTGTGTGTGTGTGTGTGTGTGTGTGTGTGTGTGTGTGTGTGTGAGAGAGAGAGAGAGAGAGAGGTTGAATGCATGCGTGCCTGCCTACCTGTGTGTGTGTGTGTGTGTATGTGTGTTGGAATGCATGCATGTGTGCCTGCCTACCTGTGTGTTGCTCCCAGAACCAGAGGCGGGTCAGGCAGCACTACAATGTTGAGCTTAGTTGCTTTGAATGGGTCAGGCTCCACGTATCTCCTGTCTAATCTGCCTGCTCCGGAGAATGCAAAGAAGAGGAAAAATCCATAGTCTTTTCATCCTCCTGTGACCAATGTGGCTGTGAGACAGCAGCCGTGGGAATGGAGACACAGCCAGCCCTGCCTCTGACCTTAATGTGCTCACACCCTGGCCAGGAGATAGAGGCCCACACGGATTGTACAAACACACGCACACACACACCCTCTCTTTATTGTAATAGGAGGTGAACATTCTGCCAGAGATAATGCCAGAAGGCGATAAGGAAGAGGATGAGATCTGAATGTACATATACACCACAGGAGGTTGGTGGCACCTTAATTGGGGAGGATGGGTTCGTGGTAATGGCTGGAGACGAATGAGTGGAATGGTATCAAATACATCAAACAAATGGATGACATTCCATTCGCTCAGTTCCAGCCATTATTATGAGCGGTTGTCCCCTCATTAGTCTGCCCTGCATGAGGTACAGTATGTGATTGATATGCTTCTAATGCAAACCCTAGGGTCCAGTCAGAGAGGTAATATTCAGGATTGTTGACTGGCCAGATGACTATGATAATGCATAACTCACTGATATATAAATGAAACACTCTTTACAATAAACAGTAATGACATGGTGTGATGAAAGAAACATACAGGAACTCAAATCCTTCTGTTCACCTGATTTAGAATTCCTCACAATCAAATGTAGACCGCATTATCTACCAAGAGAATTCTCTTCGATTATAATCACAGCCGTATATATCCCCCCCCAAGCAGACACATCGATGGCTCTGAACGAACTTTATTTAACTCTCTGCAAACTGGAAACGATTTATCTGGAGGCTGCATTCATTGTAGCTGGGGATTTTAACAAGGCTAATCTGAAAACAAGACTCCCTAAATTTTATCAGCATATCGATTGCGCAACCAGGGGTGGAAAGACCTTGGATCATTGTTACTCTAACTTCCGCGACGCATATAAGGCCCTGCCCCGCCCCCTTTCGGAAAAGCTGACCACGACTCCATTTTGTTGATCCCTGCCTACAGACAGAAACTAAAACAAGAGGCTCCCACGCTGAGGTCTGTTCAACGCTGGTCTGACCAAGCTGACTCCACACTCCAAGACTGCTTCCATCACGTGGACTGGGAGATGTTTCGTATTGCGTCAGATAACAACATTGACGAATACGCTGATTCGGTGTGCGAGTTCATTAGAACGTGCGTTGAAGATGTCGTTCCCATAGCAACGATTAAAACATTCCCTAACCAGAAACCGTGGATTGATGGCAGCATTCGTTTGAAACTGAAAGCGCGAACCACTGCTTTTAATCAGGGCAAGGTGTCTGGTAACATGACTGAATACAAACAGTGCAGCTATTCCCTCCGCAAGGCTATTAAACAAGCTAAGCGTCAGTACAGAGACAAAGTAGAATCTCAATTCAACGGCTCAGACACAAGAGGCATGTGGCAGGGTCTACAGTCAATCACGGACTACAGGAAGAAATCCAGCCCAGTCACGGACCAGGATGTCTTGCTCCCAGGCAGACTAAATAACTTTTTGCCCGCTTTGAGGACAATACAGTGCCACTGACAGGCCTGCAATGAAAACATGCGGTCTCTCCTTCACTGCAGCCGAGGTGAGTAAGACATTTAAATGTGTTAACCCTCGCAAGGCTGCAGGCCCAGACGGCATCCCCAGCCGCGCCCTCAGAGCATGCGCAGACCAGCTGGCCGGTGTGTTTACGGACATATTCAATCAATCCCTATACCAGTCTGCTGTTCCCACATGCTTCAAGAGGGCCACCATTGTTCCTGTTCCCAAGAAAGCTAAGGTAACTGAGCTAAACGACTACCGCCCGTAGCACTCACATCCGTCATCATGAAGTGCTTTGAGAGACTAGTCAAGGACCATATCACCTCCACCCTACCTGAGACCCTAGACCCACTCCAATTTGCTTACCGCCCAAATAGGTCCACAGACGATGCAATCTCAACCACACTGCACACTGGCCTAACCCATCTGGACAAGAGGAATACCTATGTGAGAATGCTGTTCATCGACTATAGCTCGGCATTCAACACCATAGTACCCTCCAAGCTCGTCATCAAGCTCGAGACCCTGGGTCTCGACCCCGCCCCCTGTGCAACTGGGTACTGGACTTCCTGACGGGCCGCCCCCAGGTGGTGAGGGTAGGCAACAACATCTCCTCCCCGCTGATCCTCAACACTGGGGCCCCACAAGGGTGCGTTCTGAGCCCTCTCCTGTACTCCCTGTTCACCCACGACTGCATGGCCACGCACGCCTCCAACTCAATCATCAAGTTTGCGGACGACACAACAGTGGTAGGCTTGATTACCAACAACGACGAGACGGCCTACAGGGAGGAGGTGAGGGCCCTCGGAGTGTGGTGTCAGGAAAATAACCTCACACTCAACGTCAACAAAACTAAGGAGATGATTGTGGACTTCAGGAAACAGCAGAGGGAACAACCCCTATCCACATCGATGGAACAGTAGTGGAGAGGGTAGCAAGTTTTAAGTTCCTCGGCATACACATCACAGACAAACTGAATTGGTCCACTCACACAGACAGCATCGTGAAGAAGGCGCAGCAGCGCCTCTTCAACCTCAGGAGGCTGAAGAAATTCGGCTTGTCACCAAAAGCACTCACAAACTTCTACAGATGCACAATCGAGAGCATCCTGGCAGGCTGTATCACCGCCTGGTACGTTAACTGCTCCGCCCTCAACCGCAAGGCTCTCCAGAGGGTAGTGAGGTCTGCACAACGCATCACCAGGGGCAAACTACCTGCCCTCCAGGACACCTACACCACCCGATGTTACAGGAAGGCCATAAAGATCATCAAGGACATCAACCACCCGAGCCACTGCCTGTTCACCCCGCTATCATCCAGAAGGCGAGGTCAGTACAGGTGCATCAAAGCTGGGACCGAGAGACTGAAAAACAGCTTCTATCTCAAGGCCATCAGACTGTTAAACAGCAACCACTAACATTGAGTGGCTGCTGCCAACACACTGACACTGACTCAACTCCAGCCACTTTAATAATGGGAATTGATGGGAAATTATGTAAATATATCACTAGCCACTTTAAACAATGCTACCTTATATAATGTTACTTACCCTACATTATTCATCTCATATGCATACGTATATACTGTACTCTATATCATCGACTGTATCCTTATGTAATACATGTATCACTAGCCACTTTAACTATGCCACTTTGTTTACATACTCATCTCATATGTATATACTGTACTCGATACCATCTACTGTATCTTGCCTATGCTGCTCTGTACCATCACTCATTCATATATCCTTATGTACATATTCTTTATCCCCTTACACTGTGTATAAGACAGTAGTTTTGGAATTGTTAGTTAGATTACTTGTTGGTTATTACTGCATTGTCGGAACTAGAAGCACAAGCATTTCGCTACACTCGCATTAACATCTGCTAACCATGTGTATGTGACAAATAAAATTTGATTTGATTTGATTTGATTTGAAGTTAAAAGGTGTGAGCGTGTGTGCGTATGGGATGGAGATAGAGATGGAGAGCGAGGGAGAGAGAATGAGAGAGAGAGACAGACTAGGAGAGAGTAGTTTAGCTTAAATCCCTCTCCTTCTCTTCTCCTCTCGGCCTCAACTAGCCTACCTGGTTAAATGAAGGTGAAATGAAAACGGACTAAAAACCTTCTGTTGCTGGGGGACTTTGGAGTGATACTCCTCTCTGCCTCCCTTGCTCCTTCAGCTGTCACTAGTCATCACCACAACTATTACACTACAGCCACAGGAACGGAGGAAATCGTTCCTCCTATCTTTCTCCCTCTCCCTCCCTCTCTTTCTCTCTAACTTGAACACAACAACTGTTTACAACATGTACACATCTAACTAGTGAGGATCTAAACGTCTGATGGGACATAGATGATCAGATGAGATGGGAGAGTCTATATAGTCAGCGAGAGAGAGAGAGAGAGAGAGAGAGAGAGAGAGAGAGAGAGAGAGAAAGAGAGAGAGAGATGGCTAGCTACCCAAGGTGGTGTTCTCCTACACCCTAGCAGTAAGTGCAAATTGAGCAGCAATATTGAGCACTCATATTACCAATAGGGAGGATGTGTCTGTGTACAATGATTGGATGTGTGTAAGACTGGGGGACGGTTCTGCAGGGGCTTGTCTGATTATTGTCTGTGCAGAGTCCTATATTGTGCCCTCAAGGCGAGGCGGACAGGTAGTGTGAGTTGAGTTGGGAGTGTGTAGACCAGGGAGGGGCGTATGTGTGTATAAGAGGGGAGTGTATCGTGTGTAAGACATGGGGCAGGTTGTTTCAGTAAGAAAGCAGTGCAGACAGACAGACAGACAGACAGACAGACAGACAGACAGACAGACAGACAGACAGACAGACAGACAGACAGACAGACAGACAGACAGACAGACAGACAGGACAGACAGACAGACAGACAGACAGACAGACAGAGACAGACAGACAGACAGACAGACAGACAAACAGACAGAGATAGGTGTGGCCAGAGTGGTATCTCCTTCTGTTTTTCTTTCTTCCAGAATTCATTCTGGTTTGTTAACGATAATGTCATTCTAGGCTGCACTCCAGACAACCGGAGAGTATCTGAGATGGCAAACTCACTGCTCTCCTTTAATAGTCAATGTCCAGAGTAGATGATGATAAGAGCATCACCCAGCACAGAGAGAAAGAAAGACAGAGACAGAGACAGAGACAGAGACAGAGAGAGAGACAGAGACAGAGACAGAGACAGAGAGAGAGAGAGAGAGAGAGAGAGAGTGAGATACAAACACACACAGTGAAAGGTTTCCTTCAGCCCTGAGACTCAGTAAACCATTGTAGGGGGTCTCCCATGATTTTTTTTTGATCCTGTGTTTTAATGGCCACCCTATGGGACTCCCAATCACGGCCGGATCTAGTGGAAAGCCTTCCCAAAAGAGTGGAGGCTGTTATAGCAGCAAAGGGGGAACCAACTCCATATTAATGCCCATGACTTTCGAATGAGATGTTTGACAAGCAGGTGTCTACATACTTTTGATAATTTAGTGTACATGTATGTCTTGCTCCACTACATGGCATGCCAGCCCTAGTTGCATGGGAGACAACATGGGCCCTCCATAGCCTCTCTATCTCAGTTGAGGTCCAGCAAAGCCACTGTTCAACACAGAGCCTTCCTTCTCCCTCCTCTCTGGAGAGCTCAGTCACTGAGGCTATGGTCTTTAGGGTCTCTCATAGGCTCAGTCAGTCAGTACCCAGAGTCTATCATTAGAAAACACAAAGAGCATTCTTAAGCCTGGTTAACCAGAACTATGAAAGAGAGGGAGAGAGAAGATAAGTATTTACTCCCCCCTCCCCCTCTTCCTCCCTCCCTCCCCTCCATTCGTCCCTCACACCAATCATTTAACAGTAAGAGCAACTGAGGGTTGTAAACACAATGGTTATGTCTGGGCTCAGAGAGGCATGAAGCAGACATACAGGCTCCACCACCCCCGCTCGTCCTGCTCATATAGGCTACCCCTCCCCCTCTCTCTCCTCCCCACTCTCCTCCTCTCTGTTTACCACTCCCTCCTTTTCCTCTCCTCACCCTCCTTCTCACCCTCCTCTGCAAAACACACCCTCTTCTTCTTCCCCTCTTCCTTCTCTACCTCTTACCATTCTCTTCTTCCTTCTCTATCTCTCCCTCTACAAAACACTCCCTCCTCATCTTCTCCTCCTCTGTCTCTACCACTCCCTCCATCTCTCTCTCTCCCCAGGGTCCACAACAGTAGTAGGCAGGCATTCCAGTGGAGGGGATTGTTTTCTATTAGTCATGGTCATAGAAAGGACAGCAGTAGGTCAAAGGGGAAAGGGCATCAGGGCTCTAACTTTCCCTCTCCTGTCCACCCCTCCTCTCCCTCTCGCACTCCTGTACACCACTCCTCTCCCTCTCTCCCTCCTGTCCACCACTCCTCTCCCTCTCGCACTCCTGTCCACCACTCCTCTCCCTCTCGCACTCCTGTCCACCCCTCCTCTCCCTCTCGCACTCCTGTCCACCACTCCTCTCCCTCCCTCCCTCCTGTCCCCCACTCCTCTCCTCTCCCTCCTGTCCCTCACTCCCTCTCCCTCCCTCCATCCTGTCCCCCTCCTCCTGTCCCCCTCTCCCTCCCTCCTGTCCACCACTCCTCTCCCTCTCTCACTCCTGTCCCCCACCACTCCCTCTCCCTCTCGCACTCCTGTCCCCTCCTGTCCCCCACTCCTCTCCCTCTCGCACTCCTGTCCACCACTCCTCTCCCTCCCTCCATCCTGTCCCCCACTCCCTCTCCCTCCTCCACACTCCTGTCCCCCACTCCTCTCCCTCTCCTGTCCCCCACTCCTGTCCCTCACTCCTGTCTCCCCTCCCTCCATCCTGTCCCCCACCCCCCTCCTCTCCCTCTCGCACTCCTGTCCCCCACTCCTCTCCCTCTCGCACTCCTGTCCCCCTCCTCTCCCCTCGCACTCCTCTCCCTCCCCTCCCTCCTGTCCCCCACTCCTCTCCCTCCCTCCTGACCCCCCACTCCTCTCCCACTCTCCCTCCTGTCCCACACTCCTCTCCCCTCTCCCTCTGCTGTCCCCCCTCTCCTCCTCTCCCTCTCTCCCTCCTGTCGCCCATCCCCCTCTCCCTCCCTCTCCCTCTCTTCCTCCTGTCCCCCACTCCTCTCCCTCCCTCCTGTCCCCCCACTCCTCTCCCTCCCTCCTGTCCCCCCCCACTCTTCTCCCTCCTGTCCTCCACTCCTCTCCCTCTCCCCCTCCTGTTCTATACTCCTCTCCCTCTCTCCCTCCTGTTCTATACTCCTCTCCCTCTCTCCCTCCTGTCCTCCACTCCTCTCCCTCTCTCCCTCCTGTCCCCCCTCCTATCCCCCTCTCCCTCCTGTTCTTCCCTCCCTCCATATCCCTCTCTCCCTCCCTCCTGTCCCCACTCCTCTCCCTCCCTCTGTCCCCCTCCTGTCCCCCCACTCTTCTCCCTCTCTCCTTCCTGTCCTCCACTCCCTCTCCCTCTCTCTTTCCTGTCCCCACTCCACTCCTCTCCCTCTCTCCTCCTCTCCTGTCCTCCTCCTCTCCCTCCTCTCCCCCTCTCTCCCTCCTGTTCTCCTACTCTTCCTCCCTCCTCTCCCTCCTGTCCCCCCCTCCCCTCTCCCTCTCTCCCTCCTGTCCCCCACTCCTCCTGTCCCTCTCCCTCCCTCCTGTCCCCCACTCCTCTCCCTCCCTCCTGTCCCTCCTCCCTCCCCCTGTCCCCACTCCCTCCCCCTCCCTCCTGTCCCCCCTCCTCTCCCTCCCTCCCTCCTCCCTCCTGTCCCTCCCTCCTCTCCTCTCCCTCCCATCCATCCTGTCCCCCCCCCACTCTCCCTCCTGTCCCCCTCCCTCCCTCCCTCCTGTCCCCCACTCCTCTCCCTCTTTCCCTCCTGTCCCCCACTCTTCTCTCTCCCTCCCTCCCTTGTCCTCTTCTCCCCTCCCTCCTGTCCCTCTCTCCCTCCTCCTCCCTCCCTCCCTCCTCCCTCCTGTCCCCCCTCTTCTCCCTCCCTCCTGTCCCTCCACTCCTCTCCCTCCCTCCCTCCTGTCCCCCACTCCTCCCTCCCTCCCTCCCTCCTGTCCCCCACTCCTCTCCCTCCCTCCTGTCCCTCACTCCTCTCCCTCCCTCCATCCTGTCCCCCACTCCTCCTCCCTCCCTCCCTCCTGTCCCCCACTCCTCTCCCTCCCCTCCCTCCTCCCTCCTGTCCCCCCTCCCTTCCCTCCCTCCTCCCTCCCTCCCTCCTGTCCCCCTCCCTCCCTCCCTCTCCCTCCTGTCCCCCACTCCTCTCCCTCCCTCCTGTCCCCCTCCTCTTCTCCCTCCCTCCTGTCCCCCCTCTCCCTCCCTCCCCTCCTCTCCCTCCTCCCTCCCCCCACTCCTCTCCCTCTCTCCCTCCTGTCCCCCACTCCTCTCCCTCTCTCCCTCCTGTCCCCCACTCCTCTCTCCCTCTCTCCCTCCTGTCCTCCCCCTCTCCCCTCTCCCTCCTGTCCCCCACTCCTCTCCCTCTCCCTCCTGTCCCCCACACCTCTCCCTCTCTCCTTCCTGTCCCCCCACTCCTCTCCCTCCCTCCTGTCCCCCCCCTCCCTCCCTCCCTCCTCCCTCCCTCCCCCTCCTGTCCCCCACTCCTCTCCCTCCCTCCCTCCCTCCCTGTTCCCCCCCTCCTCCCTCCCTCCCTCCCTCCCTCCCTCCTCTCCCCCCCCTCCTCTCCCTCCCTCCTGTCCCCCCCCTCTCCCTCCCTCTCCCTCCCTCCATCCTGTCCCCCACTCCTCTCCCTCCCTCCCTCCTGTCCCCCCCATTCCTCTCCCTCTCTCCCTCCTGTCCCCACTCCTCCTCCCTCCCTCTTGTCCTCCACTCCCTCTCCCTCCCTCCTCCCTCCCTCCTCCCTCCCCCACTCTTCTCCCTCCCTCCCTCCTGTCCTCCACTCCTCTCCCTCTCTCTTTCCCCCACTCTTCTCCCCTCCCTCCTGTCCCCCCTCTCCTTCCTCCCTCCCTCCCTCCCTGTCCCTGTCCCCCTCTCCCTCCCCTCCATCCTGTCCCCCACTCCTCTCCCTCCCTCCCTCCTGTCCCCACTCCTCTCCCCCCACTCCTCCCCCCTCTCTCCCTCCTGTCCCCCTGTCTTCTCTCTCCCTCCCTCTTGTCCCCCACTCCTCTCCCTCCCTCTTGTCCCTCCTGTTCTCCCCTCCTCCTCTCCCTCCCTCCTCCCCCTCCTGTCCCTCCCCCCACTCTTCTCCCTCCCTCCTGTCCCCCTCCTCTCTCCCTCCCTCCCTCCCTCCCTCCTGTCCCCCACTCCTCTCCCTCCTCCCTCCTGTCCCCCACTCCTCTCCCTCCCTCCCTCCTGTCTCTCCCTCCCTCCCTCCTGTCCCCCACTCCTCTCCCTCCTCCCTCCTGTCCCCACTCCTCTCCCTCCCTCCTGTCCCCCACTCCTCTCCCCCTCCCTCCTGTCCCCCCCTCCTCCCTCCCTCCTGTCCCCCCTCCCTCCCTCCTCCCCCACTCCTCTCCCTCCCTCTCCACCCCCCTCCTCCCTCCCTCCCCCCACTCCCTCCCTCCCTCCTGTCCCCCACTCCTCTCCCTCCTCTCTCCCTCCTCCCTCCCCACTCCTCTCCCTCCCTCCCTCCTGTCCCCCACTCCTCCTCCCTCCCTCTCTCCCTCCTGTCCCCCCACTCTTCCCTCCCTCCCTCCTGTCCCCCACTCCTCCTCCCCCCTCCTCTCCCTCCCTGTCCCCCACTCCTCTCCCTCCCTCCTCCCTCCCCCACTCCTCTCCCTCTCCCTCCCTCCTGTCCCCCCCCTCCCTCCCTCTCCCTCTCTCCCTCCTGTCCCCCCCTCTCCCCCTCCACTCTTCTCCCTCCCTCCTGTCCCCCCTCCTCTCCCTCCCTCCCTCCTGTCCCCACTCCTCTCCCTCTCTCCCTCCTGTCCCCCACTCCTCTCCCTCCCTCCTGTCCCCCACTCCCTCCCTCCTCCCTCTCTCCCTCCTGTCCCCCCACTCCTCTCCCTCCCTCCCTCCCTCCCTCCTGTCCCCCACTCCTCTCCTCCCTCCCTCCTGTCCCCCACTCCTCTCCCTCTCTCCCTCCTGTCCCCTCCCTCTCTCTCTCCCTCCCTCCTGTCCCCCCACTCCTCTCCCTCTCTCCCTCCTGTCCCCCACTCCTCTCCCTCTCTCCCTCCTGTCCCCCACTCCCTCTCCCTCCCTCTCCCTCCTGTCCCCCCACTCTCCCTCCCCTCCCTCCTGTCCCTCCCCTCTCCCTCCTGTCCCCCACTCCTCTCCCTCTCTCCCTCCTGTCCCCCCACTCCTCTCTTGTCCCCCTCCTCTCCCCCTCCTGTCCCCCTCCCCTCCTCTCCCTCCCTCTCTCCCTCCTGTCCCCCCCCCTCCCTCCCTCCCTCCCTCCCTCCCTCCCTCCTCCCTCCCCCCTCCCTCCCTCCCTCCCCCCTCCTCTCCCTCTCTCCCTCCTGTCCCCCACTCCTGTCCCCAACTCTTCTCTCTCCCTCCCCTGTCCCCCACTCCTCTCCCTCTCTCCCTCCTGTCCCCCACTCCTCTCCCTCTCTCCCTCCTATCCCCCACTCCTCTCCCTCACAAATGCCTGCTGCATGAACACCCAGTGTCATCATTTCAAAATCTTGTTTCTTGTTCCCTCTCTATGATGCTTCTTTTTCTTTTAATCTTTCTTGATGTTTTTCTGTTTAATCTTCTTTCCTCTTCTCCTTCTCTCTCCGTCTCTCTCTATCCACTTCTTTCTCTCGCTCTGTTTACTCTATTAACTAGAATCCTGGGGTGTTCACCGTCTCCTCAGTAGCCCATTCTGCTGAATTTACACACATTGATTTACGAGCTGAGCCTCTGAAATATACGAGCTGATAACAATACGACTTCATTTAGATGCATTACCCGTGAATTGTTTGTTTTAAATGTATAGCGGGTTGGGCAGCAGAGTGCTGTCTTCAACCAAGCAGAACGCTTATTCATTTGATACCAAATATTGTTATCATTACAGAAACCAGCTGAAACACAAGCCTGGTAGCAGAATGGGAGTGTTAGCCAGACCACACCAATGAGAAGAGCGTGTGATTCTACAATGTATATTTTTAGTTACAGTCAGCGAGATTACGTTTATCTCAACACATTGTAAATACGGTGATATCTGCCGAGTTTTATTTTTATGTCTCGGAGGGCAGGATAATATGGAGTTTTTTGACAACAGTCTTAGTTAGAAAATGAATTAAATAATGCTGACGAATGCCCTCTTCACCTCTTGCATAATCTCTATCACCTATGAGAAGCAGGCAGGGCCGTAGCTACATATGAGGTTCGGACCTCAGCCATTTTGTATTAAAGAATTTCAATAAGTCAGGTTCTCAACTTACTGTTGAGAATTAGAACACTAGAAAACACAGGGTGCAATTGGAAACTTGATGGTAGCAGTTTCCCTCTCGTTATATGTCACTCACTGATAGTCCCTCAATTAGCCCATGTCAGTTCACATTTTTTACATTGGCATGCAGGCCACGTGCCCAGGGGCCCTGACCTCCAGGGGGCCCCCATTGATTTTATTAGTCATTCTAACTCAGATATCCTATTAACCTGACATAAGTCATCGCAAAATGTGTAGAATTGCAGGAAATGTGTTAATTAAAATAATTTTCCTGCTAACAGATCCCTCAGTATGTTTTTAATGATAGTGTTTAATCCTGGTGCTGAGTTCATGTGAGTTAATGTGTAGCAGCTAATTGTATAGCTAGCAGGCTATGTGTTTGTAGATCGACTGAGGAGATCGAAGCTACAGCAACCAATGTGATAATGGCTGGGGTTATTTTTGCTTGTTTTAGGTGTTCTCCAAATAGCATTTTAGAGTTTTTAAATTGTATAGAAATGCATTAAATGAGCTGACCTCACTAAAAATGTCGGACAACACTACAACTGTTAGGCCATTATGTGTTTGGGGTTATTACATAAAGGATTGTGCACAGAACATTAACAGTGGACTATAACTAATGTGCACTTAGACATAAAGCTATGGCCGGATTGTGCACACCATCCCCTTTAATGTGCCGTCATAACTCTGGTCTGGAAGCAGACTTTCCTCTCTCTCCCCTCCCTCTTTCCCTTCCTTCACCATCTGAATGTCCTCCTCCGTCAGGAATGGCTGAGGGAGATTCTGTGACGCATGGAGGTCACCTGATGGCTTTAGATGGTGTTAGTGTGAAAGACTAACTACGACAGAGAGCACTGCGGCTCTCTCTATGCCCGTCTACTCTGCTCTGCTCTCCCACCTCTCCTTCCCTGGAGGTGCCGGATACAACAGTCCACATATAGTCTACACATGGACTCTGTCACTTCAGTGTGTCTTAATGAACTCCACATTACCAGACACTGTATATATAATCTTAAGAAATCCTCTGCTTAGGCTTGGGTCAGTCTTATTAAGTGGCATTGGCGTTTATGAACGATCACTACCATGCCATAATCATATATACAGAGGTTTATAATTGGTTAAGTCAACCTGCCCAATACAATCTCATTCATATGGATATAATACACTGTGAAGTGTGCAGCAGCTATAGAGGGAATCTATAGAAACATATATGTACACGCATATACAGCATGTGTGTAAACAGCAGACTGAGCTTGTGGAGGACATGGGCACAGGGGGAATAACTGTGAGAGCCAATGCTGTTCAGTGTGTTCATTTCCTTATTGATTGACTCACTTGCTTTTCTCTGAGTGTTTGAAATGAATAACAGCCAGCAAAAATCAGACAGAGGGAGGAAAATCAGCACTTTCCCTGCAGTGAAGCCATTCATCAAGCTAATGAGAGGGGGAGGAGAGGAGGAGAAGAACTGATGTTTGGAGTGGAGGAGAGGAAGAGAGTACAAGGGAGGCAGGTGTGGTTTGGAGGGGAAGAGGAAGGAGAGAAAGGTGACGTCTAGGGCGGTAGTGAGGGAGGGGACGTAAGGAAGGTTTTCTGGGAAGGAGCAGAGGGAGGGATGTACTGTTTGCTAAGGAGGAAAAGGAGGAGAAGGGAGACGTTTGGAGGTGATGGGGTGAGGAGGCAGGGTGTACTGTTCTAAAAGAAGTACACAACAGGAAGAAGGAGAGGGTTGTCACTGAGATGTGAGGAGGATGTAACAACGATGAGAAGGGGCAATGACAGAGACTCAGTCGAGAGAGAGAGAAAGAGAGGGAGAGAGAGACACAGGGAGAAAGAGAGAGAGACAGAGAGAGATACAGAAAGAGAAAGAGAGAGAGGGAGATACAGAGAGAGAAAGAGAGAGAGAGAGATACAGAAGAGAGAGAGAGACCGACAGACAGACCGACAGAGACAGTCAGAGACAGACAGAGAGAAACAGAGACAGACAGAGAGAAACAGAGACAGACAGAGAGACTGTGGTAAGAGTCCTTCTCATATTAGAGAGTTTATATGAGGACGTCTTTCTGGATTTTAAAACCATGTACAGAGTTTCCTTGCCAATGGCTAATGTGTGGACTGCATAGCTATAGACTGAGGTACAGGCTTCCAGTTAGTGTCCACTAATAGTGGTGGTCTGTTCCAAGGCCTTCGCCAGTAAGTGCTCTTTCAAGAGACCTCTGATGTCCAGTAGCTCTCCACAGTTTAGCCCGCTGAGCAGGATGCTGGTCTGATACAAACAAATGTATCTGTCTAGTACACCTTCCCCTCTCAGTCCTCTACATGCTAGTGACTGTATCCGCAATTGGTGCTACTTTAGCTGCGGGTAAATGTAATTAAATAAACAAAACAATACTAACAAACAAATGGTAGTGTTATAGTGCAGACACAGTGGCTGTCCGCCACCTGCGTCCTTCCGCCCAGGTGATATGTGTGTCTCTCTTTGGGCCTACACTGCTCTGCCACACCCCTGCCATACCTCCTCCACTACACTACACTACACTACCCAGGTCCTTCACACCCTGTGTGGGGCTGACAAGGATATTACTGCTGAGTCTTTGTTTTTAGGCTTGGGAGAGAAGAGAGGAGTGCCATGTTGAGAATTATGCCACAGGAAAATAATTAGCAAAGTGTAGCTATGCCCATACGCCCTGGGCTAAATCTAGCACCAGTTCACAACCAAGCCCAGTCCAGCTTAGAGGAGGGGAATCTAGTACCAGTTCACGACCAAGCCCAGTCCAGCTTAGAGGAGGGGAATCTAGTACCAGTTCACGACCAAGCCCAGTCCAGCTTAGAGGAGGGGAATCTAGTACCAGTTCACGACCAAGCCCAGTCCAGCTTAGAGGAGGGGAATCTAGCACCACTTCACAACCAAGCCCAGTCCAGCTTAGAGGAGGGGGAAGCAGAAACCCTGGTGGTACTGAACTCCTTTGTTCTTTCCCTCTGCCTCTATTTACAGTCGGAAGATATACACTGAGTATACAAAACATTAGGAACACCTGCTCTTTCCACGACATAGACTGACCAGGTGAATCCAGGTGGAAGCTGTGCTCCCTTATTGGTGCCATCTGTTAAATCCACTTCAATCAGTGTAGATGAAGGGGAGGAGACAGGTTAAAGAAGGATGTTTAAGCCTTGAGACATGATTGTGTGTGTGCCATTCAGAGGGTGAATGGGCAAGACAAAATGTGGAAGTGCTGTTGAACAGGGTATCTCTGTTGTCATCTATGCATAGTCACTTTAATTAACTCTACCTACATGTACATACTACCTCAACTAACCGGTGCCCCAGCACATTGACTCTGTATCGGCACTCCCCTGTATATATTGTTCTTTTTTACTGCTGCTCTTTAATTACTTGTTACTTTTATCTCTTATTCTGATCCGTATTTTTTGAAAATGCACTGTCAGTTAGGGGCTCGTAAGTAAGCATTTCACTGCTGTATTCGGCGCATGTGACTAGAACAATTTGATTTGATTTGGTAGTAGGTGCCAGGCTCACCGGTTTGATTGTGTCAAGTGCAACACTGCCGGTGTTTTCATGCTCAACAGTTTCCCGTGTGTATCAAGAATGATCGACCACCCAAAGGACATCCAGCCAACTTGACACAACTGTGGGAGGCATTGGAGTCAACATGGGCCAGCATCCCTGTGGAACACTTTCAACACCGTGTAGAGTCCTTGCGCCCACAAATTGAGGCTGTTCTGAGGATCAAAAAGGGGTTGCAACTCAATATTAGGAAGGTGTTCCTAATGTTTTGTACACTCAGTGTGTATGCCACACTGCTAACATTCTTACCCCTTTGTCAAACCTGTTCTGTCTCTAATGTCACTGAGTACAGTCTTATAGTCTTTAAATCCTATGCCCTGCTCTCTCTGACTGAGATAAAGGTCTAGAGATACCCAGAGCATATTATAAAACGCTAGTCTGAAGGCAAGGGTCTTAGATACGTTTCTCAGTCTATGATGTAGAGACTAAAGAGGACCACAGAGCCTATAACAGGACCCAGAGCCCAAGGCTGGGCCAGGCTTGGCCGAGGGGGAAAGTAATCATGATTCATGGTGCCTGACAGTGGGTGACGTCTACTGTACCCAGCTGGCTGTACATGGAGATCTATATTTTTAACCTTAAAGCCAGACCACAGTGTCTTCGGTTATCCACGCTAAATATAGACTCACTCCTACTGCACACTTCTCCAGTTTCTCACTCCTTTCTGAGAGGCATGTGGAGGAGAAAAAAGGGTGAGAGAGGGATAGATAGATAGATACAGTAGATAGAGAGAAAGAGAGAGAGAAAGAGAGAGAGATGGATAGGGTTTTGGGGTGGGGGGGAACATGCCGCCCCGGTCCTGATGTAAATAAATCACCCTCAACTGTTGACCCGTGTATAGCAAAAGGGGTTGGAGGGGTTGTTTTTGTACCCCTGTTCTGTTTTGCCCCCCCTGCCTCTCCTACCCCTCTCCCACCTCCCTCCATCACTTTCCCCTCTTCCATTGTGACAGGTCAATCTGGATGGATTTCATCTGCCCTCCCTTGAATAGGGAGGCCAACATCCTGTATGGCAACTAGAAATAGAGTGAGCTCTCTGGGACAGAGGAGGGGAGGGGAGGAGAGTACTACTGAGTGGCTAGAGAGAAGTGGTGAGGGTGAGAGGATGGTGTTGTGTCACACACACACGCAAACAGGCATGGACAACACCCACACACACACACAGTGGAGTGGGTGATAAACTGACTCATACAGGCACACACACTCACTCTGTGGTGATCGTTAGATGGATGTCTTTGTGAAAGGGGTGCTGTGTGTGGCTGAAACTTAGTCAGCGAGTCTGACCCAAGCCACCCTACTGTCACACGGTCACACAGCCACGGGTGGTGGCCCTCCCTGTCCGTTAGACCCTGCCCCACATCTGACCACACACACACACTCAATGGCACATAAGCCAGCCAATTCATCCTCCTCAGCCCTCAACTCATAAACATGGGAGTGCGTGCACACACACATACACAGAAAGACACACACACAGAAACACACACACAGAAACACACACACACACCTGTCACTTTGTCCTTGTCAGCAGATTCTGGGTCTCTTCCCCCCTGCTGGGTGTTGAACTCCAGTCCCCCTCTGCCAGGGCCACCACTAGGGTAAGGTGCCTGCCTGCTGTCCTCCCAGTCAGGTATGAACACACACACACACACAGACACACTAGAACATCTGTTGGTAAAAAGGACATACTCGTCTCAGCCATGACCCCTCTCCTCACACAGACACAGTAGCCCTTATTCCACGATTCCTCCTGTATTTATTACTTGTACAGTTTGACAGTTTAGTCATTCAGCAGACGCTCTTATCCAGAGTGAATTACAGGTCGTGCCTTCATCTTAAGGTAGCAAGGAGGGACAGCCACACATCACAGCCATAGTAAGTACATTTTTACTCAATAAAGTAGCTGTCAGCAAAGTCAGAGCTGTAGTAATACAAATAAAATAAAATATACAAATTAAAGTGTGAGTGTTAGTTCACGAAATACATTTTTTTAAATGTTTCCCTTTAAAAAATAAAATATATAAAATACATTGTCCTATCTATTCTTTCACTCACTCAATCGTGTCTGAGGCTCAGATGGTGACACCTGTGTTTTGGTGGCTGGTGGTGGCTGGCCCGCTCCAACCAGAGTCAGAACTCTCTTTCCCCAGGCAAGGACACTCAGACCCTGGCTCTTTGTTTCCATCACTCAGCCTGTCCTCCTGGAGCTACGTGGCCAGACTGCTCATTGCACTCCCCTCCTCCCCCCATCCCTTCTCATATGCATGGATTTGCATAAAACAAAGACACTGCCTAGCCGGCGTCGTCTTAGGAGAGACGGAAACCAAGATGACTGTCGGCCAGCGACCGGACCGGGCCAAGCCGAGCTGTAAGAGGTTTGGCAGGTAGTCAGGGTGCGGTACAACGTTTTAACACATGGTGGCGAGTAAGATGGCCGCCTTCCACTCACCAACAGTCCGTTCTCTGACATGGCGTTGTTTATATCCTGTGCAGGTGAGCAGAGGTCACCTGATTCACAATGGTGACATGGGAGGAGAAGGGGAGCATTTAAAACACTTCATCTAAAGATGATTTGTCCTTGTCTCCCCTGATGCCTTTTGTCCTCCCTCACTCTCACTCTCCCTCTTTGCGGAAGTTAAGTGGAGCTGGAGACAGGCCAGCTACTGATCCCAGGCCCCACTTAGAGACAATCAGGGAAATAACACTGGACACACTAAGGGCCATAATGGAATGTCTCGATCTAGCAGTATAGCGTATAGAGTTAGAGACCACAGAATGTGCCATCCCATTTCAGGATATTTTGGAAAAGTGATATTTCAGAAAAATTTTCACAAATAATTTATATATTATATATATATATATATATATATATATATATATATATATATATATATATATATATATATATATATACACAGTTGAAGTTGGAAGTTTACATACACCTCAGTAAAATACATTTGTATAATTATATATATATATTGCCTTTAAATTATTTTACTTGGGTCAAATATTTCGGGTAGCTTTCCACAAGCTTCCCACAATAAGTTGGGTGAATTTTGGCTCATTCCTCCTGACAGAGCTGGTGTAACTGAATCAGGTTTGTAGGCCTCCTTGCTCGCACACGCTTTTTCAGTTCTGCCCGCAAATTTTCAATAGGATTGAGGTCAGGGCTTTGTGATGGCCACTCCAATACCTTGACTTTATTGTCCTTAAGCCATTTTGCCACAACTTTGGAAGAATGCTTGGAGTCATTGTCCATTTGGAAGACCCATTTGCAACCAAGCTTTAACTGATGTCTTGAGATGTTGCTTCAATGTATCCACATAATTTTCCTACTTCATGATGCCATCGATTTTGTGAAGTGCACCAGTCCCTCCTGCAGCAAAGCACCCCCACAACATGTTGCTACCACCCCCGTGCTTCATGGTTGGGAATGTGTTCTTCGGCTTGCAAGCCTCCCACTTTCTCCTCCAAACATAACGATGGTCATTATGGCCAAACAGTTACATTTTGGTTTTATCAGACCAGAGGACATTTCTCTAAAAAGTATGATCTTTGTCCCCATGTGCAGTTGCAAACAGTGGTCTGGCTTTTTTATGGCGGTTTTGGAGCAGTGGCTTCTTCCTTGCTGAGCGGCCTTTCAGGTTATGTTGATATAGTACTCATTTTACTGTGGATATAGATACTTTTGTACTTCTTTCCTCCAGCATCTTGACAAGGTCCTTTGCTGTTGTTCTGGGATTGATTTTCACTTTTTGCACCAAAGTACATTAATCTCTAGGTGACAGAACGCGTCTCCTTCCTGAGCGGTATGACGGCTGCGTGGTCCCATGGTGTTTATAATTGCGTACTATTGTTTGTACAGATGAACGCGGTGCCTTCAGGCATTTGGAAATTGCTCCCAAGGATGAACCAGACTTATGGAAGTCTAAAATTCTTATTCTGAGGTCTTGGCTGATTTCTTTTGATTTTCCCATGATGTCAAGCAAAGAGGCACTGAGTTTGATGGTAGGCCTTGAAATACATCCACAGGTACACTAATTGACATCAAATTATGTCAATTAGCCTATCAGAAGCCTCTAAAGCCATGACATAATTTTCTAGAATTTTCCAACTGTTTAAAGGCACAGACAACTTAGTGTATGTAAACTTCTGACCCACTGGAATTGTGTTACAGTGAATTATAAGTGAAATAATCTGTATGTAAACAATTGTTGGAAATATTACTTGTGTCAAGCACAAAGTAGATGTCCTAACCGACTTGCCAAAACTATAGTTTGATAACAAGACATTTGTGGAGTGGTTGAAAAATGAGTTTTAATGACTCCAACCTAAGTAAATGCTGGCCCATTTTCACTCCAATGCTTCCCACAGCTTTGTCAAGTTGGCTGGATGTCCTTTGGGTGTTGGACCATTCTTGATACACACAAGAAACTGTTGAGCGTGAAAAACCTTGCAGCGCTGCAGTTAATTGAGATACTCAAATTGCTGCACCTGGCACCAACAACCATACCCCTTTCAAAGGCACTTAAATATTTTGTCTTGCAAAATGTACCTTCTGAATGGCACATATACACAATCCATGTCTCAATTGTCTCAAGACTTATTATATATAATGTTTTACCTGTCTCCCCCTTTCATCTACACTGATTAAAGTGAATTTAATAAGGGATCAAAGCTTTCACCTGGATTCCCCTGGTCAGTCTATATCACGTAAAGAGCAGGTGTATTAATGATTTGTCCATTCACTGTTTGTGTCTTTCTCTGCTTGTGCAGTGTGTTAACCATCTGTAACTCAGTCATAACAAATCACTCCCTCAGTCTGAGTAGAGTTCCAGTTAGGGGAGCACCAGGCAGTGTACTGATACTGGTCCTGTTGACAGGGTAAACCCAGTGACTGAGGGCTGAGTAGAGTCACTGGTCCCCGGACACAGACTGGGGATCAGGGGTATGAGAGGGATTTCCCGTTGAGGAGCTGCCTGGGGGGGCATGAGGAGCAGCTGCCTGCGGAGGGAACATGGACATTTCGGGGAGATGGTTGGAGGTATGAGGGGGGTTGTAATGTATAGTGTACCATATAGGGGAATGGAGGGTTTAGGGGCTATTAGTGACTCCTTTTATGATGGAACGGGATATGATCAGTACAGCTGAATGTAAACACGGCACACACCACCCAATAAAATTGTCAATACCCACTCCTTAAAACACTGTTTCACTCACACACACACTAGCATGTTTTCTCTGTCACCGTGGGCACCCACATAGACAGCGCAGCTCAAGTTTCATGCTGACGAGTCACGAACGGAGCGTCCCTCCTAACAGATTAGACGATGGGTTTCGGCGCGGCACAATCAGCGAAGCCATTACAGAAACAATTGGTTTTGTGATAAACATTGGCCTCAGTTTCCCTTCATCTCTGTGCATCGATTACAGACGACTGCAGACATTTTCTTTAGTCGGATCCCTTTTGTATATGAGCCCTACTCTGGGTGTTGCTACAGGTTCAATATAATAGAAAGTGCCATCGAACCCAGGAGCTGGGATAAGTATATAGTTCCGGCAGGTAGAGGTTTCCAGGATGGCCCTTACGTTTCTGAGATGTACATTAAGAGTGAGGATGGGACGTGAACATGCTGGAGTACTGGTCCATGAACATCATAAAGTGATGAGATGGAGAAATGTATTGAGAGACATGTTGTAGTGGTAACATGGTGGCGGCGTCAGATTCATGAATAAAGAATGACAAACACTATTACATAGCTGTAATGGACCCTTCAGAGAACCACACATTATGTTAGGGTAACATACAGTATAGACTGGGTCGCTCAGTGTAAGACATGTTAAATTGCATTAGGTTTCAAATGTGTTGATAGTGAAAAGTGGAAAAACAATTCATTAAATTAAACTGATTCATTAAAAACACTGGTTTAGCGACTGTAAACGTGTAAACATTTAATATTAATAATAATAATGGTAATAATAATGACATGATTAATAATAATATTTTTCAACACTACTCACTACATTTCATTACTGAAAGAGAAAGAGAGAGTTAGAGAAAGAGAGTGAAAGAGAAAGAGAGAGAGAGAGAGAAAGAGAGTTGTGTTTTACCTCAGACATCAAGGCCAAGGGCAGGGAGGGCGAGGCTCTCGTTCACAGATGGAGGAATTTTCTGGATGACCTGAAAATGCAGATAGCAGAAGACCCAGTCAAAACACACACCATGAATACACACACACACACACACACACACACTGAACAAGTTGCTTTCTCACCTTGGCTACGCAGTACAATCCATACGGTAGCTTACTGTAGACAAGATTTGATGTGGAGTAAAGGGAAGAACATTTGCACTCCAATAGACTCTGTGTATCCAGTCTCCAGGCATCTAAACATATTCATCCGATATGACAGAAATACCCAGAGAAATGTCTATGACAGACGGGGAAGTGAAAGACCGAATCAAAACCAGATTGAACAGTAATGAAAGACGCATTATTAACCCTAAATATGAATATTGAAATATCACAAATCATATTAACTGCACATTGATTTGCAAACACATGCACATACATGCATGTCAACGCGCACACGTATACACACACACACACACTCTGCCGGTATTGTCACGTACACACACACACACACACACACACACTCTGCCGGTATTGTCACGTATACACACACACACACACTCTGCCGGTATTGTCATGTATACACACACACACACACTCTGCCGGTATTGTCATGTATACACACACACACACACTCTGCCGGTATTGTCACGTATACACACACACACACACTCTGCCGGTATTGTCATGTATACACACACACACACACTCTGCCGGTATTGTCACGTATACACACACACACACACTCTGCCGGTATTGTCATGTACACACACACACACACACTCTGCCGGTATTGTCACGTATACACACACACACACACACACACACACACACATACACTCTGCCGGTATTGTCATGTATACACACACACACATACACTCTGCCGGTATTGTCATGTATACACACACACACACACTCTGCCGGTATTGTCATGTATACACACACACACATACACTCTGCCGGTATTGTCATGTATACACACACACTCTGCCAGTATTGTCACGTACGCAGCCAGTGAGTTTTCAGTCAACTCAGCTGGGTATCTACATACCCAACAGCATACGGTGTACTAATGCAGACACCCACACCTACACACACACACACACACACACACACACACACAGAATGAGAAAGTGAGATACACAGGCATTTACAGTGGTACACTGCCTTATGCTCATGATGGTGACTTGGCTCCTGGTACCATTGGAGAAGTCCACAGCCCTGCCCTCACTGGCTGGGCCCACACCTAGCATCATTCTGAGCCCTCACTGGCTGGGCCCACACCTAGCATCATTCTGAGCCCTCACTGGCTGGGCCCACACCTAGCATCCTTCTGAGCCCTCACTGGCTGGGCCCACACCTAGCATCATCCTGAGCCCTCACTGGCTGGGCCCACACATAGCATCACTCTGAGCCCTCACTGGCTGGGCCCACACCTAGCATCATCCTGAGCCCTCACTGGCTGGGCCCACACATAGCATCACTCTGAGCCCTCACTGGCTGGGCCCACACATAGCATCATTCTGAGCCCTCACTGGCTGGGCCCACACCTAGCATCATTCTGAGCCCTCACTGGCTAGGCCCACACCTAGCATCAATCTGGGCCCTCACTGGCTGGGCCCACACCTAGCATCATTCTGAGCTCTCACTGGCTGGGCCCACACCTAGCATCATTCTGAGCCCTCACTGGCTGGGCCCACACCTAGCATCACTCTGAGCCCTCACTGGCTGGGCCCACACCTAGCATCATTCTGAGCCCTCACTGGCTGTGTCTGGACCTAGCATCACTCAGAGCCCTCACTGGCTGGGCCCACACCTAGCATCACTCTGAGCCCTCACTGGCTGGGTCTGGACCTAGCATCATTCTGAGCCCTTACTGGCTGGGCCCACACCTAGCATCATTCTGAGCCCTCACTGGCTGTGTCTGGAACTAGCATCACTCAGAGCCCTCACTGGCTGGGCCCACACCTAGCATCATTCTGAGCCCTCACTGGCTGGGCCCACACCTAGCATCACTCTGAGCCCTCACTGGCTGGGCCCACACCTAGCATCACTCTGAGCCCTTACTGGCTGGGCCCACACCTAGCATCATTCTGAGCCCTCACTGGCTGTGTCTGGACCTAGCATCACTCAGAGCCCTCACTGGCTGGGCCCACACCTAGCATCACTCTGAGCCCTCACTGACTGGGCCCACACCTAGCATCATTCTGAGCCCTCACTGGCTGTGTCTGGAACTAGCATCACTCAGAGCCCTCACTGGCTGGGCCCACACCTAGCATCACTCTGAGCCCTCACTGACTGGGCCCACACCTAGCATCATTATGAGCCCTCACTGGCTGGGCCCACACCTTGCATCACTTTGAGCCCTCACTGGCTGGGCCCACACCTAGCATCACTTTGAGCCCTCACTGGCTGGGCCCACACCTAGCATCACTTTGAGCCATCACTGGCTGGGCCCACACCTAGCATCACTTTGAGCCCTCACTGGCTGGGCCCAGCACCTAGCATCACTCAGAGCCCTCACTGGCTGGGCCCACACCTAGCATAGCTCTGAGCCCTCACTGGCTGGGCCCACACCTAGCATCATTCTGAGCCCTCACTGGCTGTGTCTGGACCTAGCATCACTCAGAGCCCTCACTGGCTGGGCCCACACCTAGCATCACTCTGAGCCCTCACTGGCTGGGCCAACACCTAGCATCATTCTGAGCCCTTACTGGCTGGGCCCACACCTAGCATCATGGGCCCACACCTAGCATCATTATGAGCCCTCACTGGCTGGGCCCACACCTAGCATCACTCTGAGCCCTCACTGGCTGGGCCCACACCTAGCATCACTTTGAGCCCTCACTGGCTGGGTCTGGACCTAGCATCACTCTGAGCACTCACTGGCTGGGCCCACACCTAGCATCACTTTGAGCCCTCACTGGCTGGGCCAACACCTAGCATCATTCTGAGCCCTCACTAGCTGGGCCCACACCTAGCATCACTCTGAGCCCTCACTGGCTGGGCCCACACCTAGCATCACTTTGAGCCCTCACTGGCTGGGTCTGGACCTAGCATCACTTTGAGCCCTCACTGGCTGGGCCCACACCTAGCATCACTCTGAGCCCTCACTGGCTGGGCCCACACCTAGCATCACTTTGAGCCCTCACTGGCTGGGTCTGGACCTAGCATCACTCTGAGCACTCACTGGCTGGGCCCACACCTAGCATCACTTTGAGCCCTCACTGGCTGGGCCAACACCTAGCATCATTCTGAGCCCTCACTAGCTGGGCCCACACCTAGCATCACTCTGAGCCCTCACTCGCTGGGCCCACACCTAGCATCATTCTGAGCCCTCACTAGCTGGGCCCACACCTAGCATCACTCTGAGCCCTCACTGGCTGGGGCCACACCTAGCATCACTTTGAGCCCTCACTGGCTGGGTCTGGACCTAGCATCACTTTGAGCCCTCACTGGCTGGGCCCACACCTAGCATCACTCTGAGCCCTCACTGGCTGGGTCTGGACCTAGCATCATTCTGAGCCCTTACTGGCTGGGCCCACACCTAGCATCATTCTGAGCCCTCACTGGCTGTGTCTGGACCTAGCATCACTCAGAGCCATCACTGGCTGGGCCCACACCTAGCATCACTCTGAGCCCTCACTGGCTGGGTCTGGACCCAGCATCACTCTGAGCCCTCACTGGCTGGGCCCACACCTAGCATCATTATGAGCCCTCACTGGCTGGGCCCACACCTAGCATCACTTTGAGCCCTCACTGGCTGGATCTGGACCAAGCATCACTCTGAGCACTCACTGGCTGGGCCCACACCTAGCATCACTTTGAGCCCTCACTGGCTGGGCCAACACCTAGCATCATTCTGAGCCCTCACTGGCTGGGCCCACACCTAGCATCACTCTGAGCCCTCACTGGCTGGGCCCACACATAGCATCCCTCTGAGCCCTCACTGGCTGGGTCTGGACCTAGCATCATTCTGAGCCCTCACTGGCTGGGCACACACCTAGCATCACTCTGAGCCCTTACTGGCTGGGCCCACACCTAGCATCACTTTGAGCCCTCACTGGCTGGGCCCACACCTAGCATCACTTTGAGCCCTCACTGGCTGGGTCTGGACCTAGCATCACTTTGAGCCCTCACTGGCTGGGCCCACACCTAGCATCACTCAGAGCCCTCACTGGCTGGGCCCACACCTAGCATCACTCTGAGCCCTCACTGGCTGGGTCTGGACCTAGCATCATTCTGAGCCCTTACTGGCTGGGCCCACACCTAGTATCATTCTGAGCCCTCACTGGCTGTGTCTGGACCTAGCATCACTCAGAGCCCTCACTGGCTGGGCCCACACCTAGCATCACTCAGAGCCCTCACTGGCTGGGCCCACACCTAGCCTCACTCTGAGCCCTCACTGGCTGGGTCTGGACCTAGCATCCTTCTGAGCCCTTACTGGCTGGGCCCACACCTAGTATCATTCTGAGCCCTCACTGGCTGTGTCTGGACCTAGCATCACTCAGAGCCCTCACTGGCTGGGCCCACACCTAGCATCACTTTGAGCCCTCACTGGCTGGGACTGGACCAAGCATCACTCTGAGCACTCACTGGCTGGGCCCACACCTAGCATCACTTTGAGCCCTCACTGGCTGGGCCAACACCTAGCATCATTCTGAGCCCTCACTGGCTGGGCCCACACCTAGCATCCTTCTGAGCCCTCACTGGCTGGGCCCACACCTAGCATCACTCTGAGCCCTCACTGGCTGGGTCTGGACCTAGCATCATTCTGAGCCCTCACTGGCTGGGCCCACACCTAGCATCACTCTGAGCCCTCACTGGCTGGGTCTGGACCTAGCATCACTTTGAGCCCTCACTGGCTGGGCCCACACCTAGCATCACTCAGAGCCCTCACTGGCTGGGCCCAAACCTAGCATCACTCTGAGCCCTCACTGGCTGGGTCTGGACCTAGCATCATTCTGAGCCCTTACTGGCTGGGCACACACCTAGTATCATTCTGAGCCCTCACTGGCTGTGTCTGGACCTAGCATCACTCAGAGCCCTCACTGGCTGGGCCCACACCTAGCATCACTCTGAGCCCTCACTGGCTGGGTCTGACCTAGCATCACCTGAGCACTGGCTCAGCATCTGAGCCCTCACTGGCTGGGCCCACACCTAGCATCACTCTGAGCCCTCACTGGCTGGGAGCCCTCACTGGCTGGGCCCACACCTAGCATCATGAGCCCTCACTGAGCCCTCACTGGCTGGGCCCACACCTAGCATCACTCTGAGCCCTTACTGGCTGGGCCCACACTGGGCCCACACATTCTAGCATCACTTTGAGCCCTTACTGGCTGGGCCCAAACCTAGCATCACTCTGAGCCCTCACTGGCTGGGCCCACACCTAGCATCACTCTGAGCCCTCACTGGCTGGGTCTGGACCTAGCATCATTCTGAGCCCTTACTGGCTGGGCCCACACCTAGTATCATTCTGAGCCCTCACTGACTGTGTCTGGACCTAGCATCACTCAGAGCCCTCACTGGCTGGGCCCACACCTAGCATCACTCTGAGCCCTCACTGGCTGGGTCTGGACCTAGCATCACTCTGAGCCCTCACTGGCTGGGCCCACACCTAGCATCACTTTGAGCCCTCACTGGCTGGGTCTGGACCTAGCATCATTCTGAGCCCTCACTGGCTGGGCCCACACCTAGCATCACTCTGAGCCCTTACTGGCTGGGCCCACACCTAGCATCACTTTGAGCCCTTACTGGCTGGGTCTGGACCAAGCATCACTCTGAGCACTCACTGGCTGGGCCCACACCTAGCATCACTTTGAGCCCTCACTGGCTGGGCCAACACCTAGCATCATTCTGAGCCCTCACTGGCTGGGCCCACACCTAGCATCCTTCTGAGCCCTCACTGGCTGGGCCCACACCTAGCATCCTCTGAGCCCTCACTGGCTGGGTCTGGACCTAGCATCATTCTGAGCCCTCACTGGCTGGGCCCACACCTAGCATCACTCTGAGCCCTACTGGCTGGGCCCACACCTAGCATCACTTTGAGCCCTCACTGGCTGGGCCCACACCTAGCATCACTTTGAGCCCTCACTGGCTGGGTCTGGACCTAGCATCACTTTGAGCCCTCACTGGCTGGGCCCACACCTAGCATCACTCAGAGCCCTCACTGGCTGGGCCCACACCTAGCATCACTCTGAGCCCTCACTGGCTGGGTCTGGACCTAGCATCATTCTGAGCCCTTACTGGCTGGGCCCACACCTAGTATCATTCTGAGCCCTCACTGGCTGTGTCTGGACCTAGCATCACTCAGAGCCCTCACTGGCTGGGCCCACACCTAGCATCACTCTGAGCCCTCACTGGCTGGGTCTGGACCTAGCATCACTTTGAGCCCTCACTGGCTGGGCCCACACCTAGCATCACTCAGAGCCCTCACTGGCTGGGCCCAAACCTAGCATCACTCTGAGCCCTCACTGGCTGGGTCTGGACCTAGCATCATTCTGAGCCCTTACTGGCTGGGCACACACCTAGTATCATTCTGAGCCCTCACTGGCTGTGTCTGGACCTAGCATCACTCAGAGCCCTCACTGGCTGGGCCCACACCTAGCATCACTCTGAGCCCTCACTGGCTGGGTCACTGGCTGGGGACCTAGCATCACTCTGAGCCCTCACTGGCTGGGCCCACACCTAGCATCACTTTGAGCCCTCACTGGCTGGGTCTGGACCTAGCATCATTCTGAGCCCTCACTGGCTGGGCCCACACCTAGCATCACTCTGAGCCCTCACTGGCTGGGCCCACACCTAGCATCACTCTGAGCCCTCACTGGCTGGGCCCACACCTAGCATCACTCAGAGCCCTCACTGGCTGGGCCCACACCTAGCATCACTCTGAGCCCTCACTGGCTGGGTCTGGACCTAGCATCCTTCTGAGCCCTTACTGGCTGGGCCCACACCTAGCATCATTCTGAGCCCTCACTGGCTGTGTCTGGACCTAGCATCACTCAGAGCCCTCACTGGCTGGGCCCACACCTAGCATCACTTTGAGCCCTCACTGGCTGGGACTGGACCAAGCATCACTCTGAGCACTCACTGGCTGGGCCCACACCTAGCATCACTTTGAGCCCTCACTGGCTGGGCCAACACCTAGCATCATTCTGAGCCCTCACTGGCTGGGCCCACACCTAGCATCCTTCTGAGCCCTCACTGGCTGGGCCCACACCTAGCATCACTCTGAGCCCTCACTGGCTGGGTCTGGACCTAGCATCATTCTGAGCCCTCACTGGCTGGGCCCACACCTAGCATCACTCTGAGCCCTTACAGGCTGGGTCTGGACCTAGCATCACTTTGAGCCCTCTCTGGCTGGGCCCACACCTAGCATCACTCAGAGCCCTCACTGGCTGGGCCCAAACCTAGCATCACTCTGAGCCCTCACTGGCTGGGTCTGGACCTAGCATCATTCTGAGCCCTTACTGGCTGGGCACACACCTAGTATCATTCTGAGCCCTCACTGGCTGTGTCTGGACCTAGCATCACTCAGAGCCCTCACTGGCTGGGCCCACACCTAGCATCACTCTGAGCCCTCACTGGCTGGGTCTGGACCTAGCATCACTCTGAGCCCTCACTGGCTGGGCCCACACCTAGCATCACTTTGAGCCCTCACTGGCTGGGTCTGGACCTAGCATCATTCTGAGCCCTCACTGGCTGGGCCCACACCTAGCATCACTCTGAGCCCTTACTGGCTGGGCCCACACCTAGCATCACTTTGAGCCCTTACTGGCTGGGCCCAAACCTAGCATCACTCTGAGCCCTCACTGGCTGGGCCCACACCTAGCATCACTCTGAGCCCTCACTGGCTGGGTCTGGACCTAGCATCATTCTGAGCCCTTACTGGCTGGGCCCACACCTAGTATCATTCTGAGCCCTCACTGGCTGTGTCTGGACCTAGCATCACTCAGAGCCCTCACTGGCTGGGCCCACACCTAGCATCACTCTGAGCCCTCACTGGCTGGGTCTGGACCTAGCATCACTCTGAGCCCTCACTGGCTGGGCCCACACCTAGCATCACTTTGAGCCCTCACTGGCTGGGTCTGGACCTAGCATCATTCTGAGCCCTCACTGGCTGGGCCCACACCTAGCATCACTCTGAGCCCTTACTGGCTGGGCCCACACCTAGCATCACTTTGAGCCCTTACTGGCTGGGTCTGGACCAAGCATCACTCTGAGCACTCACTGGCTGGGCCCACACCTAGCATCACTTTGAGCCCTCACTGGCTGGGCCAACACCTAGCATCATTCTGAGCCCTCACTGGCTGGGCCTGGGCACTGGCTGGGCCCACACCTAGCATCCTTCTGAGCCCTCACTGGCTGGGCCCACACCTAGCATCCCTCTGAGCCCTCACTGGCTGGGTCTGGACCTAGCATCATTCTGAGCCCTCACTGGCTGGGCCCACACCTAGCATCACTCTGAGCCCTTACTGGCTGGGCCCACACCTAGCATCACTTTGAGCCCTCACTGGCTGGGCCCACACCTAGCATCACTTTGAGCCCTCACTGGCTGGGTCTGGACCTAGCATCACTTTGAGCCCTCACTGGCTGGGCCCACACCTAGCATCACTCAGAGCCCTCACTGGCTGGGCCCACACCTAGCATCACTCTGAGCCCTCACTGGCTGGGTCTGGACCTAGCATCATTCTGAGCCCTTACTGGCTGGGCCCACACCTAGTATCATTCTGAGCCCTCACTGGCTGTGTCTGGATCTAGCATCACTCAGAGCCCTCACTGGCTGGGCCCACACCTAGCATCACTCTGAGCCCTCACTGGCTGGGTCTGGACCTAGCATCACTTTGAGCCCTCACTGGCTGGGCCCACACCTAGCATCACTCAGAGCCCTCACTGGCTGGGCCCAAACCTAGCATCACTCTGAGCCCTCACTGGCTGGGTCTGGACCTAGCATCATTCTGAGCCCTCACTGGCTGGGCACACACCTAGTATCATTCTGAGCCCTCACTGGCTGTGTCTGGACCTAGCATCACTCAGAGCCCTCACTGGCTGGGCCCACACCTAGCATCACTCTGAGCCCTCACTGGCTGGGTCTGGACCTAGCATCACTCTGAGCCCTCACTGGCTGGGCCCACACCTAGCATCACTTTGAGCCCTCACTGGCTGGGTCTGGACCTAGCATCATTCTGAGCCCTCACTGGCTGGGCCCACACCTAGCATCACTCTGAGCCCTTACTGGCTGGGCCCACACCTAGCATCACTCTGAGCCCTCACTGGCTGGGCCCACACCTAGCATCACTCTGAGCCCTCACTAGCTGGGTCTGGACCTAGCATCATAGCATCATTCTGAGCCCTCACTGGCTGGGCCCACACCTAGCATCACTTTGAGCCCTCACTGGCTGGGTCTGGACCTAGCATCATTCTGAGCCCTCACTGGCTGGGCCCACACCTAGCATCACTTTGAGCCCTCACTGGCTGGGTCTGGACCTAGCATCACTCTGAGCACTCACTGGCTGGGTCTGGACTTAGCATCACTCTGAGCCCTCACTGGCTGGGCCCACACCTAGCATCACTTTGAGCCCTCACTGGCTGGGTCTGGACAGACAGCCAGAAACAGAGACGGACAGACAGACATTGTAGGAATGACATGGGTATGAAATAGAGAAGAGAGAAAGAGAGATGGAAGCTCTGGGAGGAGTGGAGGTCACCTTGCTTGGTTAAGAGATCAATGTCCGTTTGACTTGCAGCGAGGTGGTGTGGCGTGTGTGTGTGTGTGTGTGCGTGTGTGAGTGTGTGTGTTGGGTCTCATCGGTGTGAAAGTCTGAGCGGTGTCACTCCGCATCGTAGAGGATTAAAGAAATCTAAATCCACAGTATTTATTCTGTAAAAATGATTATTCACAATTATTGACATTGTTTGGCTTTTATACCAACCATCTACAATTGAAACATCTGAATAAGCAGTGGTAACATTTGATATAAAAATAATTGCACACACACCCACAACAGAAGTGGAAAAATGACAGTCTAAGAAATACTTCACCTCTACACTGCAGTGGAGAAAATCTGAAATTATAGGGTTTTCAAATAAATGCCACATAACTCAATTTTACTGAGCCCTGACAAACTCCAGGAAAACAGCGGTGACACAGTCTGCTGATGTAGAGAGCACAGCAGGACATAAAGTCAGCGCGTCTAAATCACTGCACGTGTACACGTTTATCAGAGAGATGCAGATACGTTATGCCTGAACGCAGCCCAAACTAGCCCCTAACTGCTCTGAAGAAGGGGATGGGTACGTTCAAGGACCTTCTATTTAGAAGTGCTATTCATTTAGTTAATATGATTCCCTGCAACCTTTTAGAACCAGGTGGTAATGAAGAGTTAATAATAACTTCCTAAGTTCATATCGGTGTACAGTATATTTTGGCAATAATCTGTTTATGCTTCTGACTCACACAGGTGCATATAAACAGATACATACATTCAGCCTCCAAAATTAATTGAAATAACTCATGAGGATAAGGAGTCGCTAGGCTACTTTGTCTTGAAGTGTTTCCAAAAAAACGTATAGATTATTCAGACGTTTGGGGGAATTGGAGTAGCCTAACACGTTCATATCATCAGTTATTTTGATTAAAAAAAATATATATATATATATTGTTTAAGAAATGTTTTCTGAGTGAGTTTTTTTCAAGAATGAAAAGCAGATGTCATTCGGAGAGAAAGAGAAACTGTTTTAAAGTAGAAGTCCGCTGCCCCCCGCTCTCTTTCTGTCTCTGTCCTGCCATCCTCTGTGCCACCGGACCTCAGGGAGCTGGTGTTGGATTCATTTAAGTCCCAGTCCCTTTGCTTTAGCTCCATTTGCAGACATATAAAATGACCCCTCAGAGTACGGCTACACTTCATTATCAACATAACCTGCAGCCAGCCACTCTCAAGGACAACTCTCTAATGAGTCACATGCCTATTCCCTCTAAAATATCTATTTGAAGCACAAAGTTTCGACTTTCTGCTGCCCCAAAGAGGATAAAATGAGAGGAATATTTCCCAGTAAAATAAGTGCATCTTAATTGATCCCTGATGCACGTTTCCCCCTGAAGGAGGGAGAAAGCTTTTCTTCTCAGAGAGGATAGGAGGTGAGTAATGTTGCTGTTTCCTGTTTTCTCCCAGCGTCCTCTACCAACCTGGGCAGGCCCTATAAGAAGGTTAGTAGGGAGGGGATAGGCCTCACCATTCACTCTGTCACTCTGTGAAGGCATAAAACAAATATTTTTCAATACAATCTACATGTTTTATTTGACTCAACATGAATAATGCTTGTAAAGCCAATTT